>NW_024429188.1:89205052-89241338 GCF_017639785.1 Mesocricetus auratus
TCTAGGGTTCACAGCACCAGAAGTTTTTGGGATTTGGGGGCAGGCTGTTCTCAGTGGACAGAGCAATTCTAGGCACCCTAGTCTATACCCCTCCCCTGGACTCCATATCCTGGTCCACAGTTTCAGAAGAAAACTTTGGCTTTACCAAAAGCCAGGCTGTATCTTCAACCCTCTTGTCTCAATAACCCCAGCAGGTACATCTCCCTGGACCTGAATACACACTAGTCCCCAGAACCCTTAGGTCAGCAGACCAGAGAGGAAACTGAGTCCAAGTGACCAAACACCCATCTAACAGAGATAACTGCAGGAATCAACACCTAGATCTATAACCATCCCAAATCCAGATGCTTAAATGACAATGTAAGTGTACAAACAACAACAACCAGGGCAATATGGTATCAGCAGTGTCCAGTTACCCACAACAGCAAGACCTGAATAACCCAACACAGCTGAAGCAGAAGAAAATGACCTCAAAATGACTTTATGAAGATGATAGAGGTCCTTAGAGAAGACATGAACCAATCTCTATAGAAATTGAGGAAAAGACAAACAAAAAATTGATGCGGACAATAAACCCCCAAAAGAAAGACAAGAAAAAAAAACAAATATTGTAACCTATGCTTGATCATTGGTACTTTTTAAATATACTTTTATTTTTAATTTAATTTTTGAGATATTCAAAATTATATTCTGTCAAGTTGAATTAAAAAACCCATGTATACACTTGCATTATCTACTCCATTTATTACATAGATTTAAAACAAGTTTTGGATACATCTTGTTAACTGAACATATCTTTTTCGCTGTCTGTTGCCTCTTACTTGTGCTCTGTAAAATCAGAATGGTTTTCTCTGTCTCTCTGTCTGATTCAATATATCTTTGGTCTTTTGCAGCTAATATTGGTGGTGGTGACTGGGGTTTGTATGTTTATGTGTTGCTGTTTCTTTTTTTTTTTTGAGACAGGGTATCATGTATCTCAGGCTAGCCTCGTACTATCTGTTTGTCTAAGGATGACTTTGAAGTAATAATCTTCCTGTCTCTACATCTGGGTGCTGGATTTATATGGGTATGCCTCCATTCTAGACTCAAGCATTTTCAAGTAGCAGCTGTTTCTGGCACACTACTCCTGGTCACAGAAATAACAGATACCAATTTATAAATAATTGTGTTAAATAAAATGTAAACAGTTCTCTTACTTTCTGTTCCTGTTTTACATGACACCTATTGCTGCCTGGTGTCCTCCAAGCATAGCATAGCTGATGCCTCCTTAAAATTATAGACGCTGTGTTTCCACAAGGGAGACCCTCACAAGATTGTTTCCATTGACATTTCCTCCGCAAGGTGATGGAGAGCTTATGAGACCGCACGCGAGTTTACAAGGAGATTATAAGCCACTAAGTAGGGAATGATCAACCTTCCACTCATCCCAAAGCATGTGTAAGTAGTTAATTCATGCTTCTGGGGAGAGAGAATTCTGTTGGGTGTTTTAGTTGCCTAGAACTTTCTCAGGCTACTGTAAGTAAACTCACACCTGTGCTCCACTATGTAACTCCAATTGTTTCATGGAACTAGACTTGAGTGGGATTCCATAGGGTCTAGCTAGCCATGTACTCTGATACGGAACACACCCTGCTTGCATCTGCCCGAGGTGTCTGAACATTTAGTATATGTGCTGCCGAAGCGAGCACATGTCTGAACATTTAGAAAACAGCTTCTGCTACGTGGTTTAGAATACCAATATCATAAGCTCTCCACAAGGGTATTAGTGTCCAATGTGCAATTGCCTGTAACAATTCTATTTCTTCTGAGATCCTGCTGCACCCAAGGAGTGATGGTGAAGTGTTCCAAGCTGCCTGCTGCTATGTGGGGAAGACAAGGCAGACTGAGGCAGTAGATCATTTGGTAAAGTGCTCGAGCAGGAGAACCTGAGCTACATTCCCATAACCACACAGGAATTGCAGGCATGCTTGCTCTCATTTATAATCTCCGCACTGATGAGGTCAGGGTATGTAAGTTCCTAGGACTAACTGGCCAGAGCTTTCGTAGCCTAATTTGTGACCTCCAGGCAAATGAGAAACTGTCTCAAAGGAGATGGTCAGAGTTCCTAAAGATTTGCCTGTATTAACACATGTGTACACACAGGATGAATATATAGACAAACTTTAAAAAGACCATATAGATAAAGGGCAACTCTTAACACATTCACTTAGTCCTATAAAGTCTTATCCGGGAGTTTACAACAAAGACTTAAGGGAATCTCAGCACACAACACGTAATTCTTACAGGCTGTAACCAATCTTAACAGTATTTAGCAATGCTAAACAGTGTAAATTACCCCAGTACTCCAGAGTGATGTGAGTCCCTGTGATAGGTCTGCTGAGCAGCCTGTGTATACTCTTCAGTGTCCTACAACTAGAGACAGTGGGGTTCGCCAGGCTCTAACGTCTGTCTTTGTGAATGTTCAGACGCAGAGGACTTCTACATGGCCATATTTCCTTTATTTATGTCAAGTACTAGATACCTGATGTAGAATTCTAGGCCAAGAGTTACTCATCAACAATTCTCACCAAATTCCACTCCCTGCAAATCTGTCTGACACAGCTGAGCATGCCCCCTCCCTGGGAAGATACCTCACCAAGGCCAAAGTAATCAGCGGGCCTGCATCTTAGAGTCCCAAATGGACACCCACACATTCCCATGGGTTGTGTCCTTCGTGCAGGCACACACTGCTCATTGCAAGCTCCAAATGCTGTCACGGGTTGTATCTGAAGAGGCTCAACCCACAGTAAATGGCATTGAGAAGGCAGACAAGACAGGATGTCTGTGACTGACTAGATACATTGTAATCTGGACCGGGCCAGAAGAGAACTCTTCCAGGTCATGGGTCACTGCTTTGCCTCACTTCCAAAGGCTTGGACTCAGTCAGACTCTGCAGGAGCATGAGCACCATTCCCAGTATGGACGCTCAAGACATCACCGACTCGTCCCATCTGGGAATTGTTGAGGTTGGACAGGAAAGAAATGGTCAGTATACGGATGGGTTAGGTGTTCGACTTCTCTCTGTTTCTTTGCAGGTGACAGTGGACAGACACTTGGCAGCTCGGTCTGCAGCCTTCCCTGTGCCTTCGCATTCACCCCGGACTCCGATTCCCTGCTCACTGTCTTTTTGTTTCCTCCTTCTAGGAGCAAGTGTGTGGATATTCCTGCAGGGTGTGGAAGGAAGTCAGGAGAAAGAGGGTGGACAGGGAGGCCCCGTGTTGGGGGCCACAGCAGGAGGAGAAGGTGTAAAAGAAGAATTGAGAGATGAAGTTCCTTCTGGCAGTGCAGCCCTTGAGGATGGCAGGAATCATGGTGGCGGGAGCAGCAGCAATAGCCAACAAGAGGAGCCGATCCCTGGGAGCACAAAAGGCTATCAGGCTCTCCCGCGTCCAGCAGGCCAGCGGAACCACGTCCGCCACAGGTTCACTGCGTTCCAGCTGCAGGAGCTGGAGCGCATTTTTGAACGCAATCACTACCCTAGTGCTGAAGCAAGGTAAGACGATTGTCTTGTGCAGGGAGCACCGAGTGCTCCAAGGAGGCCTCTGGATCTCTCCCAGGCTCTTCTATAACCCCTCTTAAAATAAAATCTACCTGGAGACTCCAGGCTCCCAGTCTTCCGCACTTGGGTTCTGGGTGGTGGCGGGGCCAAACAGGAATGAAGATAGTTTCGTGAAGTATTTAAACGACTCAAAGTAAGGCTAGAACAGGGGTGAAAAGTCTGAGGGTGACTGAGGAAATAAAGGTTGATCTTTGTTTAAAATTTCACTGAATTGTGCATCATGTAGTTTCTACATTAAGTTGTATTTTGTAAGTGCATTGGAACATTTTTTTAAATCACTGATTTCATTGTTACTGTTGAATATTTTGCAGGGTGTGGGAGGGAGGATTCTTCTTAAAATTTCTACACAAGGAAAAAAATCTGCCTCTGAAAGCGAGAGAAAGTGTTGGCTATGGTGACAGTTGAGGCTAGAGGCTCACGGCAAGATCCAGGGTATCGTGAGCTATAGCCTGAAATGTGATCTCAATCAGTTGATCCATCAAAGCCACCATGGTAGTCCTTGTTCGGGAATTGGGAGGCAGAAGCATGAGGGTAAGAAGTTCAAGGTCATCCTCAGCTACAAGGCTCCAGGAGGCCTGTGCCAGGAGACAAAAGCAATCCCTCCCCCAAAGAGTTGAGATTCCAGAAGTACAGCTCAGCAGCTTGGCTTTTCCTCTCCTCCCACAATCCCCTATCCTTTCTCCTCCCCCTCCTTTCTCCTTCCACCACCCTATCCTCTCCCCCTCACTTCCTCCCTGTCCTCCTCTTCTGATGATACAGGAACTCACTCTGTAGCCCAGGTTGGCCCAGAACTTTCAGAACTTAGTTCAGCTCCCTCATTCTGGCAGGAAAAAGTCGTGAGACTTTTCAACATTGTTTGTGCCTGTTGCAGCTTTAGTATTTTGTTTCCCTGATAATCAGGTTGAACAACTTCACATGGTAATTGAACATTAGAAATTTCATTATTTTATTTTAATTTATCTTTTCAGTGTGACAAAGTTCCTAAAACCTCCTTTCCTCTGTGTATTTTGGTTCACAGGTTTTGTTGTGGTTTTCTTTTTATAAGCAGAGTCCCAGGCACTGACACATGCTGCTGTCAGTAACATTTCTATTTCTGTGATTTTCAAATTGTGCCTGAGTGTGTTAGGAACATATTCAGTTTTTCACATTTCCATCAGGAGCACATAGAAAATGAAATAGAATCATTGGTAGAAATATCTTTTCAAAGCCTTAAAGTCCTCAAGGTGAGTGTCACCAAAGGGAAGTGGGCCAAACGTTTAAAATCAGATGTAAAATGCCGTTCACATTTTCTGATTGAAACATCATGCCAAATACCGAACATTTGCAACTCTTGCCCACAGAAGGGAGCTCGCAAGATGGCTAGGTGTAACGGAATCCAGAGTGCAGGTCAGTAACTAGAAAAAAGACAGCATTCTAGTACATGCTTCAGGTCCTGGACACCTTTGTCCATTGGGTGAAGTTGTTGTGTGGGTTGTTTACTTCTCCCTATATGGGAAATGTGGGCTTTTATTTTGTGGCAGGGTTTCTCTGCATAGCCCTGGCTGTCATGGAACTCACTATGACACCAGACTGGCCTCCCTCACATAGACCCACCTGCCTCTGCCTCCAGCTGGGAAATGAGTTTTGAACTTTATCCATGGGAAATGGAATAAGAAAGTTCCATAATACCAAAATGTCTCATTTTCAGAGGGAACATGACTTCCTAAATAAAAAAAAGTATTAAACTGTTACAGAGTTCACGACTCTTGGAAGAAAACAAAACAAAACCAACAAAGACTCAATCTGAATTATAATTAGCTAAATATATTAAAGCTGCTAGCAGGACAGCAATCTCCGCGCCAAATTTGAGTTCCCATGTGAAGGGGGTTAAGGGAAGGATTTTAAAAGGTGAAAACAACAAGAAGACCCTAGGCACCAGTAAGCCAGGAGCTGTTCTGCTCCACTGTAGTCAAGGCAACCTCAAATTAGTCCTTGAATGTCTGCATAAACAGGTTGCAAAAGCACTTAGTCATATAATATCAAGTAGATGGTCACTGCTAGACATTTTTCTGTGTGGGGGTCACTAAGTCAGGTTTACTGGGAACTTATCTTCCAGTGACTGGAGTCAGTGACAAATGACTAGTGGGTGCCAAGATAGATGCCTAGCATAAAATCCATAAAATCAAGGTTCTTTAACCTTCACTGAACGAGTTTTATTCCTTAAACATAAGAGGACTCTGTATTATATGTATGTATTTATGAAGAAACTGCTAATACAATTTCTAAATTTCAAAAATGCACATTCATTACATGTACAAAGAATTGTACTAATTATGTAGATGTGTAGGATATACATACATATAAAGATATTTTCAACTCCAATTCTGGAGTCCTTTTAAGTAGCATTTCTATGTAGAGTCATATTAAGCTTAAGGTTACCAAATAACTCATTGAAATTAGTGCAATTTAGGGATTCATTACAATGACTTTTGAAATACTAAACTGCATTAACATTCCATCTTTACACAGGGAATTTATAAACATACAGGCATTGGAGTGCAGAATCACTTAATTAAACAAACTGGTGGAAATGAGGAAAGCCTCAATTCCCAATGCTTAGTTTTCTTACTGTTATGTCTAAGTTTCTGGAGAAACCATTGATTCACTTTAATTTTCTGACCCTCACTGATGTGGCCTGCAAACACCACTAACAAACTAGATTGTACATTCTAGTAGAGATTGACAAAGGTGAGCAATGTTGGAAATTTGTCCAGGAAGCTAAGCAACCTAAAACAAACAAATCTGGATGCTTTTTAAAGCTAATCTGAGGAAAGTGGAAATGCTAGGAAAGAAGGCATACCATGCTCACACTGCACACTGGGACTGTTTGATACCACTGCATGCGTCTATGACTTTTCTGGAAGGAAAATTTTGTGTAAGAATGTATTCGGTTTAACTTGTTGAGAGTAGAGAATGGTTGTCAAATGCGGTAACTTAAAGACTTCCATTTGCCCAGGCAGTGTAATTACTTACTAAGTGTGACGGCTTAGGAAAGCACAAACTGTACGGTGTGTACCGGAAAAGGCAAAGAGAAAGACGAGAGCATAAACTCCACCACGACGTCCCTAGCTTCGTTGCTCAGAGCCCCCTGCAGTACAGTAATGGAAATGCTCTGCAGATCCGATCATGATGTTTCTAGAATGTCAGAGCAGTAGAGAAGGCCTCTGAAGCTGTATCTCAAGGCCATTGGCCAGGATGACAACCAGGCATGGCTCATGTGGAGTTTCAGAAAGTCGTCTTCTCAAGTGAGTAAAGTCCCAGCTTGAGAACTAAGAAATGCACACTGGCTCGGCTGTGTTGTCCCTCTGAGGGCAAAGTGAGCTGGCCACCATAAATAAGGCAAAAGACAATGTTTCTATCTATCAAACCTTTCAACACATCTCCAACAAGCCTTCCATGGTCATCCTGTCACTCTTTTTGTTCTATCATCTTTAAAGTTGTGATGTGAAATCAGTAATATAAATAGCTGACATGCAACATATCTGATATTTGACCCACATGTTAACCTCTGAGTTAGAGAGTTGCTGTAGGCAGAGTGCATAGCCAACACAAGGGAGGCAAATGGAGTACTTTTGTCATGTTCCCTCCCTCCCTCCCTCCCTCCCTCCCTCCCTCCCTCCCTCCCTCCCTCCCTCCCTCTCTCTCTCTCTCTCTCTCTCTCTCTCTCTCTCTCTCTCTCTCTCTCTCTGTGTCTGTACTTGCTAGGTAAGCACTCTACCATGGAGCTAAATCCCCATCCTTACAGAATTCTTAATTCTCAGACCATGACAACAGGGTATTTCTATAGTGTGTTGCTGCCCACCAGAGGAGTTGTCAGGCCAGAAATGAACTATTTTCTTTTTTCTTGCATCTTTAAGCAGATACACAAGTCGAGAAAAGGAGCCTGGCTTGCTCAAGACCCTCCTTCCTGTGTAGATCAGTGGTTCTCGACCCTTTGGGGGAGTGAATCAAACGACCTTTTCATAGGGGTCACATACCAGATATCCTACATATCAGATATTTACATTATGATTCATAACAGTAGCAAAATTACAGTGATAAAGCAGCAATGAATTAATTTTATGGCTTCGGGGGAGTCGCCACATAAGGAGGAACTGTGTTAAAGGGTTACAACATTAGGAAGGTTGAGAATCACTGCTCTAACTCCTCAACACTTCTGTCTGGACTTTGTAGACTGTATACCCTGAGGGGAAAGACTCCAAATATGATGAGTGTCTAGGAAAGATGCAGCAAACAGGGAAAGTAGCTATTCACTCTCAAGTCAAAGCTTGGAAGCATTTGAATGGTTGGTTAATGTGATAGAACCCTCCTCAAGGGAAGTAGCGAGAGGACTGGGAAACTGTATGCCTGCCTTTTGCCATTCATAGTTCACTGAAATTTTGAGACTAGTCTTTCTTTGACATCCCGTCACAGAAATGACCAACCTACTCATAAGCTGTATCTGCACCTTCTTCTTGAAGAAGACATTGAAATATAATTGGAGTTGGGCATGGTGTCAAACATCTTCAATCCCAGCAATTGGAGGAAAGGGCAGGGGGATCTCTGTGAGTTCGAGGCCAGCCTGGTCTACAGAGTGAGGTCCAGGAAAACCAGGGTTGTTACCCAGAGAAACCCTGTCGCTAAAAACCAACATATGTAATTGGAGAGGAGAGTCAAAGTCTCCAAAACTTTGCCACAGGTCTAGTGCTAGGGAGATTTGCTAAAGGATGGGGTGTGGTGTTATCTGTTCTAGGACATTCTTCAAGGTCATTTTTGCAGTACTGAGGATAGAGCCCAGGGCCTCACACAGACTAACAAGCATTGTTCCCTCTGCTACACACTCATCCCCTCATGGAAATAGAATTAGAATTAGTGCAATAAGAAAGAAGGTTCTTTCATGGAAAGTAAAAATCTCCCTGGCATATAAACTTACATGATGTGTTCTTCAGTTATGATCCTGGCTATTTAATCACTAAGACAATCACTTTCTCTCTTTCATTGTAGAATTGGTTTAAAAGCAGGAGAGCCAAATACAGGAAATACCTGAAGATGTAAGTGCTCTGAGGGTCTCCTCGTGCTGCCCGCTGTACCTTTCACTGAAGATTGAGGAGGAGCCCCAGAAAACCACGCTTGCCCAGGAGTCAGAAGTACATGGGTTTCTGCTGCTAGCAATGCATTATTTGACCCCCCTTTCTATCTTACCCTTATCTCTTCAGCGCTTTTATTTGCAATAAAGTAGTGAAATCGCAATATATTTGCTTCATGAGTCTTTTGGAATTAGTATGATATGTATGTAATTTATCAATAAAATACCATTTAAATGGAAAGGCAAAGTCCTTTCCCACGAGGTGACACTGCTGAGGATATCAGACGAGTATCCCGAGTGTGAGAGTGGGTTTGCTCAAACCACTGATTCCCTTTTATCACCCCCATAATAGATTTGTTTGGTTTTTCAGGATTGGTGGAGAAAACAATGTTTCTTTTTCTCCCAGCATTCTGTTTTAGTGTGTGTATGCGGGGATTTTATTTTAGGTATGACACACACACAACTGATGAAAATTAAATCAACATTCTTTGAAGCTGCACTGAAGAAGAGAAAAAGCATCACCTATTGAATGCCTTCTAATTGTTTTGAAAGTTTCTTTGCTAACTAGTAAGGATGGGAACATTCACATAAAGCCATTCAGTAGTGTGTGTGTGTGTGTGTGTGTGTGTGTGTGTGTGTGTGTGTGTGTGTGTGAAGATATCAAAGGACAATCCTTGGTGCTATCCCTCATGTGCCATCCACTTGGCCATTTGAGACGCGGTCTTTCACTGAATTGGAACTCATCAAGTAAGCTAGACTGGGTGGTCTGTAACACCTAGCAATTAGCCTACTCCCACATCCCCAGCTCTGTGATTACAAGGACATGCTGTCACTTTTGGCTTTTAAGCATGACTTCCGGGGATTGAACTCATGCTCCTCTGTGTCCCCATGCTTGCAAGACAAATGCTTTAACAACTGAACTATCTCCTCAGCCCCAGTAGACATGATCACATGTGAGAGAGATCAGTTCTTACTGATCAGTTCTTACAGGAAGATGTGAAAAGGGACATCATTCAACAGTATCAGATTACACTAATCCTGAGCAGAAACATGCCTGTGGCATAGGATAGATTTCCTTTGTCAAGGCTGTAAACTAGACAAGCTTGTTGAGTATGTCAGGTCCCATCTGATAAGCCATAACCCAAAAACCATCAGCAGCTCCAGTGGCTTCAGTCTCTGCAACCGCCGAGGAAATAAACTGTATGTTGCCAGCACCAGAAGTTATCAACTGCTCCTGTTGGAATTCAGGCTCCCTGCGTATCTTCTGGTCTCCCTGGTTGTCATTATAGGCACGGGGATTCCTCTGTTACTATGTTACCAAAGGAGCTACTAGAATCTGTCAACGAGGAGCCTTTACTTTTCCTCTGCTCGCTCTCTCTCTCTCTCTCTCTCTCTCTCTCTCTCTCTCTCTCTCTCTCTCTCTCTGTCTGTCTCTCTGTGTCTCTCTCTGTGTCTCTGTCTCTGTCTCTCTGTGTCTCTCTCTGTGTCTCTGTCTCTGTCTCTCTCTCTCTCTTTGAGACAGGGTTTCTCTGTGTAATCCTGGCTGCTCTGGCACTCGCTCTGTAGACCAGGCTGACCTTGAGCCTGCCTCTGCCTCCCAGGAATATTCTTAAATACCTAAAGGGCAGTTAAAGCACAGCTCTAAACTAATGTTTACTTCTGTCTATTTAAAAGCCCTTGGTATTTGTGTCTATTGGGAGTTTGGTAGTGCTGTGGTTTCTTGGGGGATGGGGTGCACTAAGCCTGCCCCTTGGCAGACCAAGATCTGGACTGAAAGCGCTAGTACAGGGTCTTTGCGCTTTCATACTGGGATTACCAAAGAACAGGCTGTTCAAATAGTTAAGGATTGCCCTCTTTGTGTAGAATTCCTTCCTGTACCTCACCTGGGGGTCAGTCCTCGAGGACTTTTGCCTAACCACATTTGGCAAATAGATGTAACACATGTGCCATCCTTTGGCAAATTACAATTTGTCCACGTTTCTATAGATACTTTTTCCCACCTGATATTCGCCTCTGCCCACTCAGGTGAAAAAGTGAAAGATGTTAAGAGCCACTGTTTACAGGCTTTTGCTTACATGGGGGGTCCCAAAACAAATTAAGACTGATAATGGCCCCACCTATGTCAACAGAGGTTTCAATCACTTTTGTATAGATTTTGATATCTCCCCCAAACTGGAATTCCTTACAACCTCCAAGGACAGGCTATTGTGGAACGTGCTCATCGTACTTCAAAAGCCTATTTAGCTAAAATAAAGAAGGGGGACCTTGGGGGCCACCTTCACTCCCCTCACTCTACTCTATCACTTATTCTCTATATCTTAATTTTTTTAATTGTGAATGCTTCTGGCAACTCCGCAGCAGATCGTCATTGGTGGCCTGCTGTACAGCAAAAACCTCTAGTTAAATGGAAAGACCTGACCTCGGGTCTTTGGAGAGGACAAGATCTGGTTTTGGTTTGGGCCCGGGGGTCTGTATGTGTTTTCCCATAAGATGGTGAGTCCCCAATTTGGGTTCCAGAGCGTTGTATGAGCTCTGTTCCTGCTGATACTCATCAGCCGCCTATAGACTCATTAGGCTTTAATGAGGAACCTGCCTGTCCTGATGCTGGTAGGTCTTCAGTGTCAGATAATCAGCCTCAACCATAGCCTAGGAAAGGCAGCCCTCAGGATGGACTTGCCTGCTTGGACATTTGCTATATTCAATTAACACTCCCTCGGGAGAAATGTTTAATTATCTCCTCCAGGAATGCCATTTGAGAAGCTGTTGATCAGCCTTGGTGGTCTGTGTCCCAGGGGTCATGCCTATTCCAGTGGAACACTCAGGAGAGAACCAACTCATCCTCACACGACACGGGAGTGACTTTGACATCACAGTGGCTGCAGTTTTTGGCTTCCCTATCTCTTAGCCAGTTGCCACAGCAGGCATGCTGGATAAACCCCCAGAGGGGATGCCTCTACCTTAAGTTCCCAAATTTATACTAATTACAATTGGGCACTTTAAATTTTAATTGGCTATTCTGAGATCAGGGTGCTTCCCTTTTGGGAGACCCCCCCCCCTCTTAATGGGACTGCAACAGTCAGGTATATTACTTGAGAAATGGAGTGGGTTGCTAGCCCTTGGGATTATGACCCTGGGCAACACAGTCTTTAGCCCTAGTTTACCATATGGAAAGGCCACAAGCCCAGTGCCATTTTCTTACAAAGCAGATCATAATTTCCTTGTGAACAGATAATCCCTCAGTGCAGGCCTGATTGAGCCAGCAAGACAAATGAGTTATCAATGACAGGTATGTCCTGGGGTCATCTACCAACCTAAGAGAGGGTTTGTGAGGCCTGGACAGACTTCTCATTGATGGGTAAGATAGATGTTAATATCCCGGGCTACCTAAGCCAGATGCTCATTTTTTAATTATATATAAAAGGGGGATTTGTTGCACCCTTCCCCCCATGGGGGGTCTGTTGACTGCTTGTTACTAGGGGCTTTTAGCAAAACACTTCTCATCCCCCTCCTCTCAGTAAGGCCTGCATGCAAGTTCCTGTTTATTATCTAAAAGCCAATTCCTGTTTTTGGCCCACCCTTTGCTGGAGGGCCATGGGAAGGTAGGCTTCTGACCGTGGTGTTTTTCCATCATGCCTGCCTTTGGTATATAAGGCTCTACCCTTGTAATAATAAATGTCATTTTCCTTGTAAGAATGAGCCACTGTCTTTGTCTTTATTTTCATCCTTAGTCCTTAGCCTCCGATCGTTGTGAAGTATGGTAGCACTGTAGCTGTGAACACACCAGCAGCTCGCTCCACTGGATAGCTGCAGGTCTTAGTGAAAATCATTCAAATTTTCATTTCAGTCAAAGTTGTTTTACAATTTCCATACCAAATTTTGGAATGTTCTTAAAATCAAGGAGAAATGTTTCATTTTTGAGTTGTACGCATTGGGAATTCAAGTTCACACTGGCATCAGTTTACATACTACTTAACTTTGTACTCCATCTTTAAAAGTTGGATGTGTCTACTATATTCCTTTTTAAGATTTATTTATTTGCATATTTTATGAATATGGGTGCTTTGTCTTCATGCATGCATGCATAGCAAAAGAGGGCATTGGGTTCCATTATAAACAGTTATGAGCCACCATGTGGTTGCTAGGAATTGAACTCAGGACTTCTGGAAGAACAGCCAGTGTTTTAAACCTCTGAGGCATTTCTTCAGTCCCTAGGTTCTTTTCCTTGCTTTAATTTGCTCCAATGGCTTTGTGTTTCCCACAATAACATGTAAGCAGATTTTCTCGTTCTGCTTTGCCTGGTATAAACCACTGTACTGACTGAGTGTTTTAAACAAAGTGCTACAGATTTGAAGCGGTTGAAAATGTCCACATAATAATAATTGCTGGAATATTTGCCTTTCATTTTAATGAATAATACAGGGCTGTCTTCCAGTGGTTTTTTTCATGTCCCATCTCTATTATCTATACAAATATGGCAGTGTATCTAAAATATTTCAGTATCTCTTTGACATGGTTATATTAATATGCCTCTTAACTGCTACTGAAATAAAACAAATCTCTTAACTCATAAAAAGGAAACCACTTAACTTCAGTATGATATATGTGTTTTATTTTCTGAGACAGTGGCTAAAGTACTCTAGACTGACCTTCAATTTTCTATGTAGCCAAGGACACCCTTGAACCTCTGATCGTCCTGCTTCCACCTGCCCAGAGCTGGAATTATAAGTTTGCATCAGCATGCCCTATTTTTGAGGTGCCAGGGAACAGACCCAGGATTTCATACATTCTAGACAAGCACAGTCTCCTAACATCATGTTCCCAGACTTTAGTACGAAGTAAATATACATTATCAGGTTGGATTATTAAAGTAGATTAGCATAAGGATGTCACAAGGTTTGTTTATGCTCAAACCCTCTTGTAATGACAAATGTGATTAAGGCAAGGAATGCCTATTATGGGGACCTAGATTGTTTGTGGCTTGTCATGCCTGGAGAAGAAAAGAAGAAAAGTATGCAAGTCCTGCACACCACTGTGACATTTTTACCTATATTGTTAAGGATAGTTGAATCAAGCCTTTCCACACTCACAGAACTGCTCAAAATCATTTGCTTAAGACAGAGTGGTGAATGCCTTATGATCTTAGTATGTTGAAGGTAAAGTGAGGTGTATCACAAATTCAAGGCCTGCCTGGAATTCAGAACGTATTAGTTGCTTTTCTCTTGCTGTGATAAATATCATTACCAAAAGATAAAGGTTTATTTTAGTGTAAAGTTCAGGGAATATATTCCCTAGTGGGAAGGCATGGCGGCAGAGAAACCACATTTCATTCACACACTGGGAGTTAAGAGGGAGAGCAGGATGTAGGGTGAGGCTAAACCAGTGGTTCTCAACTTCCCTAACACTGCAGCCCTTTAATACAGTTCCTCATGTTGTAGTGAAACCCCCAATTGTAAAATTATTTTCACTGCTGCTCCATAATTGTAATTTTGTTAGTATTATGAGTTGTAATGTAAATATCTGTGTTTTTCAATGGTATGAGGTGACCCCTGTAAAAGGGTCTTATAACCCCTGAAGGGATCATGGCCCCACAAATTGAGAGCCACTGCTCTAAACTCTCAAAGCCCTTTCCCAGCAAGGCTCTACCTCTTAAATGTTTCATGACTTAACCCAAAGAGTGCCACAGGCTGGGAACTAGGTGTTCAAATACGTAAGCTCATGCAGAACATTTCCCATTCAAGCTACCAAACAGCGTGATTTCCAGGTTTCTCAGAGCTGAATAGCAAGACATTCTTCCCCCACCTCAAGTATTTGTTCAACCAAGTCTTGGGTATAAGGATTTGCATTACACCACTATATTCAATTCCACGTACTCCAACTTGTTCTCACCTTCAAGTCTCCTAAGGGTTACAGTAATGTTCCTCCAACTACTCTACTTGCTGTCGTAGGATCCTGAAAGGAAGGTAATATTGCCCAGCACAGTTCGGCATATAAGGACTTGCCAATCTCACTCTTCAGCTAGGAGAATCAATCCCTTGACATTTAAAGAAGTAGTAGGTATTTTAGGAACACAGTTAAAATATTGCTAGTAAAGGAGACAAAATGATTTTTAGCTAACTGTCAACTATTAAAAGCCGAAGTCTAGCCTGCCTATTAGGCATCAATATTCCTTCAGCATCTGGTGAAGAGATCTGGCATTTGGCCCTTGGTTCCTTTAAGTTTTGAATTGCTCATGTCAAGGTGATACACTTGACCTACTGCCCCTGCATTTCCCCCTCAATTCTTTGTAAGTGTCATTAAACAGTTTATGTTATTTGTGAATACAAGAGGAGAAACTCAGAGTGCTGATGAAGAATGCAACAAAAAATCAGGCATAAAGACAATTTTTATTTAATGCATCTTTTAAAATCATCAAATATATGTGAAAATAATCTGTGCCAAAATTGCCAAATCCTTAAACACAGTTGAGTGGTGTCCCTGCATGTTGCTGTAGTAGTATTCAGTTGAGGACGGGAGAGACTTTTGATGAGAAAGCCAAAGGTGGTTTGGTATGTCCTGGGTCAGCTCAAAAATCCTGGGCACTGGACTGTGGCAGAATAAATCTGCTTACAAAACCAACATGCCCAAGTGTAGGACATGTTCAGAAATATTCTCCTAATCTTGTGGCTAGGAAGGGTGAACATGTCACAGGTGAGAGTTCCTACCTACACCTGGGATGTGACTTTTGGCAGTCAGGAGTAAAAGTGGGCAAACTCTAATGCAATTGTGGTCACAGTTCTTGGCCACCTAGGCTGATCACCCCATGGCCCTGATTAGTGTCTGTTTAACTAAATACCCTGTGGATTATTTCCTCACTCCAGTGCCTGGAGATTTATAAATTCATTATATAAGCATAGAATTTAATCTTGGATTTTACTACTGAAGATAAGTTGGTATCATGGAGTTCCTATCAACATAAATAATTTCATGTCAACATAATACTAATATGATTATATATAGAATCACTCCCTAAAGGACACTTGTTTTAGCAACCAAACATTTTATAAATTTCATATATGTAGTCTAATATCTCTTCTGAGACTCAAGGCAATCTCTTAATTATAACCACTTGTAAAATAAAAAAATCAAGTCATATACTTCCAACATACAATGGTGCAAATGCACACCACCGTTCCAAAAGGGAGAAGTGGGCCTCCCTTCTGGTGAAAAAATACTGGGCCAAAGCAATGATGAAACACAGCAGGAAAACCCCAAATCCTATTCTTCATGTCTTATATCAAAGAGCAATAGGTCTGTCCTTCCAGTTTTGCTGCTCGCCTCTCTCTTAGACTGGAAACAGTCCCTGTTTACAGTTCTTGCAGATTTCCCATGACTCTGGCATCTCTAGCATCTTGGGATGTTCAATGCAAGTCAAAGCCTTCACTACCACAGCTTCATAAAATTGCCCCTTGGACTTCCAGGCAGCGACTTGGCTGCCACATGGCTGGTCTCAGTGACTCTCTAGAAACACAAATGATGATCCCATGGCCTCTTTACTCATATCCTTCATGACTCTTAACGCCAGCACCATGTAGATGACTAGAAAGTTCAGCTGCCCTCTTGGGATGGACCTTGGCCCCTTTGAATCACATTTGAAGTAGCTTTTTTGTTGTTCTTTTCTAGAAGCAGAAGATTCCATAGACTGTTGGGTCCTGGAGAAGTCCCACAAAAGACCACCATCCATGTATGCAATCAGCAAGAGTGTTTTTATTCCAGTATGTTGGGGCCTGCCATCCCACACAAAGGCAAGATGACAAAGACCCTGAGGGATATCTGGGCTCCTTTTAAGAACAGCACAAGGGGAGCTTGTAGGGCAGTCAGGTCTCTTTAGATATGATTGGCTTAAGCAAGTGATCATCGTATTATTGTGTTGGTAATTGACCAGGGTGAGTCAGGGGCTGGTCAGGGCTACAGTTTTCTATTTTGCGGCAGGCTTGGACAAGTCCCAGGTCCTGTCCTTGAGCTTCTGTGGAGGCTGGCTGGCCTAGTACACACTGACTGTTTGGGCTGGCTCAGTGGCCCAGGTTTGCTGCATCCTATCTTCTTCGTCCCAGTTTTCAGGGACATCAGTGATTAATTGTCCTTTGTTCGTTGCTCTTTCAGAAACTGCTTGTTCAGTCTCAGGAAACTGAAATTGAGGCCTGATCTCTGAGAGAAGACTGAGCAGCCTGTTATAGCATCTGCTTCGCCTTCCCTCTCAAGGCCTTCACCTTTCACAAGTTGGAAACATAGTTGTGTGGAGTCTTGTCCTGTGATCACCCTTCCCTTCATTCCACTGCAGATAAGGCTTCACCTTGATCTCCCTACATCTCTCAGTACGTGCTTTGGCTCAGCATTATGCTTACTGCAGCTCTTTTTCTCTTCAAGAGTACGTTTTGTATTTCTTTCTGTCCCACTTGGTCTTTTTAATGAAACCTTCATAATAACCACAGCGTCTTGAAATCTCATTTGACAAAGAAATTAGTCCATCACTTTTTCAGTCCCAGGCAAGTTCTTAGGTTGAGGGGAGAAAGCAGTCCCACTCTTTGCTAAAATCCTACAACAACAAAAACTGTCCCTAGCTCAGTTGCCAACAGCATTCTTCTCTGAATTCCCTTGAGTTGGGCCTTCACAATCCACATAGCTTTCACCACTACCATCTTCTAAGCTTCTACTAGGTGGACCCATGAAACTCTGCTTACAGCATTCAACTACTTTTATAGTCCAATCTTCCAAAGTCCTTTGCATTCAAAACAAACAAACAAAAAAGCACACCTAGATTCTTCATAGCAATACTCCTCTCATGGTACCAACTTTTGTCTAGTTATACTTTCTACTGCTGTGCTAAAACATCATGATCAAAAGAGTTTATAGAAGAAAACGTTATTTGGAACTAACAGTTCCAGGGGATTAGGGTCCATAAGCGCAGGCTTGGTAGCTAGAACTGGAAGTTGAGAGCTGAGGACTCACATCTCAAACTGCAAGCAGAAGGCAGAGAAATAAAACTTAAAATGGAACAAGTCATTAAGCTCTCAAAACCTACCCCTAGTAATAAGCCTGTTAAAGTAGGGCCACTGAAAAGAAACCAAGTATTCAAATGTCATAGATTGTAGAAGACATTTTCATTCTCCTGGAGAAGGACTTTCTCGTCTGAACCAGGCCTTCAGGGGATTCTCATCAGAGGTGTAGAATTGCCTGTGGAAACTCTAGTCCAATAAGGCCCCTACTACACTCTGGATGAAGATAAACTTCCATCAATGTGCTCCCACAGGCCACCACTAAAAGGGAACAGAGTTTCTGACTCCTGGCTCGCAGGCATAAAGACCCGCTCTTGACACAGTCACAGAAAGCATCAGAATGGTGGGTATCTCTCTAGGGCTCCTCCATGCCCATCAAGAAAATGTGACCTGGAGCTCAACTTCTGTAGCCATGAGCATTGGGTTCCTCTATTTCACCCACAACACATGGAGTTCCTATTCTTACACCATGCCTGAAATCACAGTGGGGAAAGGGTCCACTTAACCCTTTGAGTAACAAATACCACCATGGAGAAAGCAAACAAGCATTCAGATGCCACTTGGGCTTGAGTTGTGAATCAAATACTTCCTGGGACTCTTAGTGTTGTTCCATGGTAGGTGGTTTCACAAGTGTGACTGTGACACTGGGTTCCATCCCCAGAGGCCCAGCAAAAGAAGGCATTAAGAATGTCTCCTGCCACAAGCCTCGGGTTGCCCACAGTGAGCACCAGCTGTGTGTCAGGGGAACAATCAGGTGAGCCCATTGCCTCTCCCCTATGCTTTTAATGTTTCTGATGGTTTCTTCCAGGATTGGATGACATGCCTAGGCTATGAAGGGCTCCAAGTCCTTAATCCTGTCCCAGTGCCCTGAAAGAGGATAATACAAAGTTTAGATACTAACATCTGACCACCAGATGTGCAGCTGCCCCTTGATACCCATTCATTTCAATTAGGGAGAATATTCAAGTCACAAAATATACTCCTATTTTAAGCAAAGGGCCTTCTTTGAAGAACTCATCTTCATTGTGGAGTCAGTGATGAGTAAGAAGTAGCACTTGAGATATTTTTAGTCAGCAGGGTACCTCTAAGAGTGCTGTAAGCAAGAAGTCAATATCAAGTCAGGTTCCCAGCCTCCCTGCTCTCACTCTAGGCTGTTTCCCTTCCCTGGAGCACTAGAAACAAGTATCTAGACCCTCCATGCACCCCCACCCTGGGTTTGGATTCCATATGTTGTTCTGGACACAGCTTCTGTTTTATCTTGAATGTTTGTTTCTCAGACACATACAACTATTGCTGCTGCCACAGCCCACATTCATCTTCATGACCTCCTAGTCCTGCTCACATTTACCCTCTTCTAAGACATTCTTCCCAGGAACCAGGTAGAGAGTCAGCAGGCTAAGACACTGACCAGAGAAGTCCTAGGAAAGGTGGTGACAGAAGACTCAGAGGTTGCAGCCAAATAAGGAGAGAGGATAACATTGACCATAAAGGCAAAGGGACTCCATCTTCTCTGTTCTTCCTGAGGGGTGTGACCATTATGCGTTCTAGGCCCAGTTTCGTATATGATCTGCATTTTGCAATAATTTTAATAACCATATTTCCTCTGTGAAGGAAAAGGACACACAAAAGAATATATTGAAAATTCTATGGGTTTTTTTTGACAGGGTCTCAGCAAGACTGAGACTGAGACATGTTTATTGCAAGCAATCAGACTTTTTATACCCTTATCAGAAACAGAATACAATGAGGATGGCCAGGAAGAATACAATTGTAGTTGCCAGGATTCATGGCATTTGCAAACTATAAGGGGTACACGAGATTAATGTCTAAGACTAACTGTTCCATCAAGCTTCTATGTGTCGCTGACCTCTAGGGAACAAAGAGATACACAGGTGGCCTGAATGCTTCACTACCTGAGGGAGTGACTCAGTTCCTCAGGAACTGGTCCAGAGTGCCCAGGAGCCACAAACTACATGAAAAAAAATCCTTATGACACATACCTCTCAAGGCAGCTAGGCCAGGGCAACTCCGTGATTCCCCGCACAGAGGTAAAAAGGCTTTTCAGAAAATTCCATGTTTTATTGTGAATACAAGGAAATTCATAAGGTTGTTATGGCCAGCATGGGTAACCAAGTTTCTGAGGACACTAAAAGAGCCTATCCCTAACTTGCTTCTGGAAAACGATGTCATTCTGGTGCTGCACCAGATCCTTCATGGACAGGTTATCTTGGGTGGCAGACAGGCGCTTGGTTTTTAATGCCTTCTGAGTTTTCCTAAGTTTGGCTCTGCTACTGTTGAACAAATCCCAGCTTAACATATTGAGCCATTGCTGCTATGATGGAAAAATACATTTTTCACTGTCATTTTCTCCTGAGAGTCTCTATGCACCCATAATTCAGTTTGTAACTGCCCACATGCTTCACATGGCTGCAATTATCAGTCTGGATTAAAGATATACATAATTCATCGTTTCCACCCCTCCACCACAAAAATAATTTAACACACAATAAAATGCCCTTTCTTCTATACGTTAGAGAACTTGAGCTATTTGCCAAACTCCCTACTCAAGGCTCAGGGTCATTCTTTTGTTTGTTTATTCCCTCTCTTTAAAAAAAATTCTCATATATCCCAGGGTGACCATCAACTCTGGAACCATACACTCTCCTGATCTACCAACCTAATGGGAGTTTTGGACAATGGTTTCTCCTGGATACAAGACAGAATAATGGCAGTTAGAGCTGCCACATCTGGTTTGTAAGACGTTCCTAAGGAAACTGGAGCCAACCTCTTGGTCTTCAAGTTTTCTCCCACATCAGTCTTACCTTAAGTGAACAGGCCTTAGTTTCTTTTCTTTTTTTTCAAGACAGGGTTTCTCTGTGGCTTTGGAGGCTGTCCTGGAGCTCTCTCTTGTAGACCAGGCTGGTCTAGAGCTTACAGAGATCCTCCTGCCTCCGCTTTCTGAGTGCTGGGAGTAAAGGTGTGTTCCACCAACGCCCGGTCAGGCCTTAGTTTCTAAGCATGTATTTTATTGTTATTCCCTTGTCTCCATATTCATTCATTCATTCATTCATTTTTTTTACAAACTGTATATACCTGGTGTTTAGTAATAATACAATTGTAATCTCTTGGAACCCTGCTCTTTCCTACAATCATGTGAGTGTTTCCAAGTGACCCTGAGTTTCAACATGACTCTGCACAGAACACTCTTGTGAAGGACCCCTGTGAGTCACAGAGTCAAATATCAATTATAGGACACACATATATCACATAAATGTACGTAAATGCGTGTGTGCACATAGAGAATTGGGGATGTTATTTTGTTTTGCTTTTACTTTAGGAACACATGTGACTTGCAGTCATGGGAAAGAAACACTAGATAAAATTTCTTTTTTTATTTTCAACTTGCCAAAGCCCAAAAGTGTAAATCTTGATTACTAGCCTAAAACACACAAGAAAAAAGCACCCTAATTACAGAGTGGAAAGGACACGGCCACCCGTGTCCTAAATCAGGCCTGACAAACTGTTTGTGCAGGCTGACTGACCCTCACTTTCTGTTTATCCACATTCATGAGCTCTGCCAGCTCTTTTCTCTGGACAGAAACAAAAGACAAACATTGAGTATTTCATACCAGGCAGGAAACTGTACACTTTGCATGTGTTTTTATCTATCTCCATGAGACCTCCACAACTACACTTTTCTCAGTGATTCTTAGGGAGAATATTGTTTATAAGTTCCTTCACCTTGTCACAAAATTAAAGGAAGGCTGGTGTTAGTACTCTGTAGTCTAAACGTTGCTGTTAGTGACCTTTAGGACAATTAACAAATGTCTAAATCTGTTACTCATAACTCTGTCTCTGTCTCTGTCTCTGTCTCTCTCTCTCTCTGTGTGTGTGTGTGTGTGTGTGTGTGTGTGTGTGTGTGTGTGTGTGTGTGTGTGTGTCTTGTGGAAAATGAAACCTAAGGTACACAAGGCAAGTGCTCTATCTCTGAGCTGTACCCTAGTACTTTGGGAGTTTTGGTTTGGTTTGGTTTTGCCGGTGAGCTACATTACACTAAGTTGCTCAGGTTAACCTTGAACTTCCTCTGAAGCCCAGGTACCCTGACACTTTCAGTCTTTCTGTATCTGCATCCTGAGTAGCTGAGATTACAGGCCCATGCCTCCAGGTCCAGCTAACTATACACATGTTCTACAGGAATACCGTTTCATTACGGGTGCATGAGAAAACCTCTCTCATTTGAACCTGATTTCAATAAAGTTTTATGGGAAAAAAACATATATTGTCCTAGAACAGGCAATACACATAAAATTGATGAATTTGGAAGACATCAAGCTTAAAAATGTTTTTCTGTGAATCAAAGGAAACAACCAAAGAAAAAGGCAGTGCATTCAATCAGGCAACACAAACATAAACAGCTCATCAAAACAGACCTATGTTTAAAGTAAAAAAAATACATAAGGAGACATTTGATCCAGGAAGATAGGTTATTATAGTCATAAACACAAGTAAAGATGCTTAGTCACATGTAAACAAAGGAATACAAATCAAAAGCCAACCACTGTTGTCTCAATCCCAGAAGGGTAGCTAGTAACAACATTTAGAAACTAACAAGCTTTAGTGAGGCCTCCCAGGGCACTGGGAAGACTAACCCTATCAGAAGAAGTGTCAAATTGTTCAGCCACACAGGAAGAATGAGCCACTTCCTTCAAACAAAAACATGGAATTATCACATAAGCCAGTATTTCCCCCTCTGTGTATACTTCCAAAAGGGGCTGAAAACCTGGAGTTAGAAAGGTTTTTGTTATTGTTTTCAGCCCCCCCCCAAAGTTTAGTATGGTGCATGCATTTAATGTCAGGCCATGGATCTCTGATTTTGAGGTCAGCCTGTTCCACAGAATGAGGTCTAGTAAGACAGGACTACATAGAGTAGAAACAAATAAACAAAAAAAATGAAACAAAACAAAAGCAAAGTATTTCCAGCAGAGCTTGGCAGCACACACCTTTAATCGCAGCACTGGGCAGACAGAGACAGGAGGATCTCTATGAGTCTGAGACCACCTTAGTGGACAAAATGAGTATAGGACAGCCAGGGCTGTTACACAGAAAAACCCTGTCTAAGAAAAAAAAATAAAGAAAAAAAAGTGTTTTTCCATCACTGTTCACAGCAGCAAAGCACAATTCACATGTGCCCAAGACCAAAACCACCTGGCTAGCCCTCTACAGGTGGTGCTAAAACAAAAGCCCTTCAAAATAATATTCTGAGAATCACTGAATTCAGCCTTGGGAAAACCAAAATTCTGCCACATGCTATACCACACAGATGAACCTTAAGGACACGTATTAAGGGAAACGAGATAGTTGGAAAGAGGCAGATTCTGCATGATTTCCCTTACATGAGGTGCCTGAACAAGTAAGACTCAGAGGATAAAAAAGCAGACTAGAAGTAGTTAGGGACTAGGAAGAAGAAAGGTAGTTATTTAACAAGCAAGGATTTTCATTTGCCAACACAAATTATGGAACCGTGTCCCAAGGCAGCTTGAAAAGACTGGGTTATGAACTGTAGACATAGCCGGTGACTTTTATGTTTCTCTGTTTCAGGACCATTTTTTAAAAAAATTTTTGGCAATGTTTTTATTTAAATTAGAAACATGAATGCTTCACATGTCAGTCCCAGCTCCCTCTCGCACCCCTCCTCCCTTGTCCCTCCACCAGTCCCCCAGCCCCACACCCAGTCCCCACATCATTCCCCAGGGAGAGTGAGGTCCTTCTTGGGGGATCCCTAAAGTCTGTCATTTCATCCAGGGCAGGACCTAGGCCCTTCCCCATGTGTCCAGGCTGAGAGAGCATCCCTCTATTTGGAATGGGCTCCCAAAGATCATTCATAAACCATGGTAAACGCTGATCTACTACCCAGTGATTTCTGTGGCCTCCTCACTGAGACTACATTCATGGAGTCTAGATCAGTCCCCTGTTGGCATCTTAGGCATCAGTCTGGGATTCAAGAGCTCCCCCTTATCTGGTCAGCTGTCTTTGTGGGTTTTACCATCATGGTCTTGGCCCCTTTGCTCATCACTCCTCCGTCTCTGTCACTAGGTTCCACGAGTGGAGTTCATTGTTTAGCTGTGAGTATCTGTCTCTTCCATCAGTCAATGGGTGAAGGTTCTAGGATGGCATATAAGGTAGGACCATTTTTTAATGAAAGAAATAAAATGCATGTCCAGAGAGCATTTTAGAGACTTGGTTTTCATTAAAGTTTCATAAAACTTTGGCTTTCGTTCCCAAAGGGCATGCTCCCTACCTCCATCATAGAGTCAGGTAAAGACTTTGATTTCATAGCCAAGAGGGGAAGGAAGTCAACCCTGATGACACAAACCAGTAATCTCAGTTACTGAAGAGACTGAGGCAGGGGGATCTCAAGTTCAAGGACTGACTGGGCTACCAAGTTGGTTCAAGACTTGCCTGCACCTACTTCAGACCCTGATTCAATGTACCTCAGTCAAGAAGACATTAGCAGGTCAGGGGAGAGAAAGAGAGCCCAGAGCTCTGACAAAAACAGCCCTGGTACATACTGTCTGAGAGCATCTGGGTAGTGAGTTTCTTGGGATACTGTCTGCAGCTTCCACAACTGCCCAGGTGTGAACTTGCATGGTTTCCGAGAACTGGAAAGTGATGGCTACTCACTGGCCATATTTTCAGCCTCCTGGTGACTCTCTTCAATGTTGCTTGTGTCATATTTCTCATAGTCATAGCCACTTACAAGGTTCAAGTGATCCTCAACACCCTGCTTAGGCAGAAGGCTTCCAGCTCTTTTGCCATAGCGGGCCACCATCCATTTGCTCAGCCTCAATTGTTATTACTTCTTCACAGAAGCCCACCCCATAATCGTCTAGGTCAAGATAAAAGTAATTTCAAGCCATGGCTGCTGCTGTGAAGATTTTCAACCTGTTGAGCCTCTGAAGAGCAAATTAGGGTTCTTCAGAAAAAAAAATGTTACTCCAAGCTGTGCATGTCGCTCTATGATGCCCATGTGGCCTCTTTCCACGACTACCATTGGCTTTTGGCTCACAGCTCTGGGTGGGGCTAATTTTAGTGCTCAAGGGGTGTGGCATATTTGGGAACGTTGGTGTGGACCCATCAAGGAGAAGACAGTTACCAAAGGATGCTCGGTAAAAAGGGTCACTCGAGGAGGCAGAGGCAGGCGGATCTCTGTGAGTTCGAGACCAGGCTGGACCGATAGCCTCCAAAACAATACAGAGAAACCCTGTGTTGTAAAAACAAAAAAAACCAAAAAACAAAAAAAGGGTCACTTGAAGTAGAAGGCTGCTTTTAGTATGCATTCAAAAAATGCACCCCAAGTTGAACTAGAACTGTGGATCCCCCTTGATCCCAGAGAATAAGAGAGAAGAGGAGGTATTACAGCTCTCCCCGACCAAAAGAATACTGTACTTTAAGCTGAGGAACTTCTTATGGCCCAACACTTCAAAATCCTAGCCTAAGTTATTCGTAGACTGGGAATTAACCTGACATCATTAGGCAAAGGGCTTATTTATTACATATTTCTGCATGGACACTCAGCACAAAGAGGACCTTAGTTTGTTTTTTTTTTTGGGATTCCTCAGTAGATAATTCTGTTTAGATTTGTACCCCATTTTAAAAATTGGATTTGGTTTTTGATGTCTATTTTCTTGAGTTCTTTAATTATTTTGGAAATTAGGACTCTGTCAGATGTGGGGTTGGTGAAGAACTTTTGTCTATGCATATATGCATATCTTTTAGGTTCTTTCCTGTTTCCCACACTCTCTATCAGTGGAAGTGCAGACTGGCACTATCCTGATCCATGTCTAAAATCCATATATGAGTGAGTACATACCATGTTTGTTTTTTTGCGACTGGGTTACCTCACTCAGGATGGTTTCTTCCAGTGCTATCCATTTCCCTGCGAATTTCAAGATTCCATTGTTTTTTTCTGCTGAGTAATACTCCATTGTGTAAATGTACCACATTTTCTCTATCCACTCTTCAGTTGAGGGGCATCTAGGTTGCTTCCAGGTTCTGGCTATTACAAACAATGCTGCTATAAACATGGTGGAACAGATGTCCTTGTTGTATGAATTTGCCTCATTTGGATATATGCCTAAGAGTGGAATTGCTGGGTCTTGTGGTAGATTAATTCCCATTTTCCTGAGGAATCTCCATACTGATTTCCAAAGAGGATGTATGAGTCGGCACTCCCACCAGCAGTGGAGGAGTGTTCCCCTCTCTCCATATCCTCTCCAGCATAAATTGTCTTCCGTGTTTTTGATTTTAGCCATTCTGACAGGAGTAAGATGGTATCTCAGAGTTGTTTTGATTTGCATTTCCCTGATGGCTAAGGATGTTGAGCACTTTCTCAAGTGTCTCTTGGCCATTTTAGCCTCCTCTAGTTTTATAGGTGGCAGGATCGATCCTTTGGGGCTGGATTTGAAAGCATTCTCACTGGTGAGTCCGAGTATCCCATTATGATCACCAAGGGGAAGGTCAAATATTCCGTATACTTCTGATAGAGCATCTTACCAGAGTCCACATGTTATGTCCTGACTAATGATGATCAAAACAAACATGCTGACACTGCATGGAGTCCAACCCCTTTTATGTTGTGAATATTGAATATGTAAAATTGAGAGAGATTGGAACATCGCCCAGTACACAGTTCCTTTTATACACTGTACTTTGCAAACAAGTTAAAGAAATATACTCAATAGAGAAATTTTTGTACAGTTAATTTCAAAGATTTACACCTCTATTCCTGGAAGCACAACTCACTGGACTACTTCTTCTGACAATGATTTACAGACATTGCTGCAAAGTATATAAAAAGTTTTTTTATTTTAAAAAAATGCTCAGGTTGATTACAATGTTGAGGAAGAAAATTATTCTATTGGTTCTGGAGAGAACTCCAGAATATTAATTGTTGGAGGTGCATCCTACATTTCTCCCAGTGATAGAACATATAGAAGTTTCAGAAAGTAGTCCAAAAGCTCTAGAAGTTCTCATCTTAAAGTATATTATTTATACTTAAGTAATGTTACTTTAATGTGCTCTTTGGTTTGTGGCGATGTACAGGTGACTCAGTCCGTACAGTTCCTGCAGTGTGAGGCTTAGCTCTTCTTTGTCCCCGGGCAGGTGGACAGTCGTGACATGTCTTTACATTCTGTCTAGGGGGCTATAGCAAGGGTGCAGTAGTTAAGAGCATGTGATGCTTTGGTGGAGGAGTCAAGTTTGCTTCCCAACACCTATAATGTTTCACAGTCATCCATAATGCCACTTTCAGGGAATCCAACAGCCTCTTCTCATGAGAAACTTTTTCTGGGTAAGAAATTTGTTTTATGGCCTCATTGTTCTATCATGTATGGACAAGAGAATTGTAAGGCTGCACAGTGTTAGGTTGTCCTATCATACAAGTTAAAAATCATATCTCCTTCTATATTAAATCAAAATAATTTCATTGGTTTCCATACTTGAAAGTGCACTCTTAAATAATGGTGGCCTTACAAAAATGTTGGAACTGAAGATATAGCCCAGCAGTTAAGAATACTGGCTGACCTTCTAAAGGGCCCGAGTTCAATGCCCAGAACCCAACTGATGGCATACAAATGGCATGTAACTCCAGTTTTAGAGGATCTGACAACATCTTCTGGCTTCTGTGAGTATATAATACACATATGGAGCACAAACATACATGAAGGTAAACCACTCATATATTTTAAAATTTTAATACTTTGTAATCTTTCTCTGTAATAAGGTGAAAAAGAAAAACAAACGTAAGGGAAAAAGAAAGCGAGAGAGTGTTGTGAGACATGAAGAGAACAAGCATCGGCAGGAAGTGGGAATTTTGAACCCAGGCACAACCCCTGACTTGAGTGTATACTGAGATGAATGGTTTCCAGTTTCCTTGTCCACGAAATGAGGATAAGATCATTAGTACAAGACAAAGATAGCAAAAACATGCTCCCAGAACAGCTTTTTTTCTCTCACATGCCTAAGAACTCACCACCACTATCACCATTTTCTTTCCCCACTTGCACTTTTTCCTTCCTTGGACCGTCCTGAACAAAGCAGCTAGAGAGACTTAATGATGGAAATGGGAAATCTGACTTTGTAACAGGCATGATTATCCCTTACAAAGCTCTTTATGAGCTAGATTCAGAAAGGGGCATTTCATACAAGGGAATGAGTATGTTATGTCTAAAAAACAGAGCACTGGCAGCAGTTTGAAAGAGACAATTTCTTGGCACACCTATGGCAGTACTCACACATGATGCAGCAAAATCCTAACCCAGAGAACACTTGAGCCTCTGAAGAGCAGCCACAATCAGGTTCATGTTCTACTGGGTACTCCTGTTGGGTAAAGCCTTTTCCTTGCCAGCAGCTTTGATTATTCCCCCAACGGCCGCTTTGGCTCTGCCACAGTTGCAGTCCCCAAATAAACACACAGGAGGCTATATTACTTAACGAAGCTGTTGGCCGTTTGCTTGGTTTCTTACTGGCTATCTCTGACTTAAGTATTTACTCCATAATTGTTAATCTAAGTATTTCTCTTACCGGAGAAAGGGTCCAGACTTTTTACCCCTATGACGGCTACATCGTGGGTCCCTGTGTTTCTCTTTCCCAGAATCCTGCTCAACTCCTAGTCCCTATCTTACTTCCCTATTGGCCAACAGTGCTTTATTCAACAACCAATAAGAGACAGATTTACAGAGGCCATGTAGGATTCTGCTTACTGGCCTGCTCCTCATGGCTTACTCAGCCTTCCTCTTGTGGCACCCAGGGTCAGCAGTTCAGGGACTGAACTGCCTACAGTGAAGTGGACCTTCTCACATCAATCAACAGTCAAGAAAATTCACTAACACTGCCCCACAGGCCAATCCGGTAGGGGAGATTTTCTTAGTGGAGGTTCCATCTTCCAAAATGACTCTAGTATATGTCAGGTTGACATAAGACTAGCCAGGACAGTGGTGCAGGAATGCCTGTCCCCTTCCACAGTCAAAGATGGAAGGGGCATTTAGGCAGCCATGTGACCAAGTATTCCAAATCCCCGAAGTGACTAAGGATTAACAGCTGGAGCAATGAGGTACCCAGTCTCAGAGAGTAGGAGCTGTGCCCAGACCTCATTCTCTACTCTTGGACCCACTTCACACTTTTCTTGAACCAAGACTAACTTAGGGATTTGAGACTGCTGGGGCCTATATGTTTTGGGCATCAGTATGTACAGAACGTTTCCTGGTCAGCAAGGCAATTATTTTAACAAGAGATCTTAATGAATCAAACAGGGCAAGTTTGACCTGACCAGAGGCTTGTGTACACATATTTGACTGAATGCAGGGTCTTAGAAAATAGAGGACTGTAAGGTTTTGTCATGCAAAATACTGAGAGTTCACTTGGGGGTATGCTCTTTACAATGTGCGCAGATTAATCTTTTTTATGGTCAAAGCTACTGTACAAAGCCTTGTTCATTTGAAACTCGGTTTTGTGATCTCCTGCAGCTTACTGTTGAGTGGAAACTATGCCTCAAGGAAACCATCTAGATACTAAAGAATTAATAATATCCAGGCCAAGAGGTATAAAGAGTCAGATACTAACATGAAGGTTTGAAATAAATAATACCTATTTCATTCATCTACACATATAAATACAGTATGCACCCTCCCCTAAGACACCAGATTGAAAGATACATGAACCCCAAATCAGAGTATTTGTATGAATCATTTGACAACCAGTTCTAACATATTTCCTAGAGTGTGTCATCTGTCTAAATAAGATCAGCAAAATTCAAGCCAGTCCTTCAACCTCTGCCGGGGAAGTCAATTTTAAGTCATCTTTATTCTTGAGAACAGAAGCATCTCAAAACCCAACAACCCACTGTCTGGTGGTGGCTCACACCTTTAATCCCAGCACTTGGGAGGCAGAGACAGGCAGGTCTCTGTGAGTTCAAGGCCAGCCTGGCATTCAGAGTGAGTTACAGGACATCCAGGATTGCTACACAGAGAAACCCTTTCTCAAAAAAAATCAAACAAGAAACAAACAAAACAACAACCACAATATGTTGTTGTTCTGTCCCAACAGTCTTCACTGTAAGCCCTCCTCCCTTATGTATTCTGCTCTCTGCCCTCTATCCCTACACAAAGTATCTCTGATGGGGTTTTTACTTTCCTAATGTAAAGCACAAAAGTGCCATGTGGGAACACCAGACCTTGAGCAGAGACCCACTTCCCCTTCTGTCTGGGAGTAGGCAGCTGTAAGACAATGTTTACTAAAAACATGTTTACGAAAAAGGATACAATGCCCGGGGCAATAAATTCCTGGAAAAGGCCTTCCCACAGAAACCGCCCTGACCTCAACCTTGTCCAAAGACTAACCGCACCTTCAAAACCCACACACATCCACCTCTGGTGTCAGAGCAGAACCAGCCAGCGTAGAGGAGAGAGCAGAAGCTTCTCTGGTGGGAGCTTTTCTTAGGAGGTTTTCTTGAACCTTTTTGGAGCCTGTTTAAAATTTTCTTTATATCGTTGAACGAGTCTCTGTGTTGTCAATCCCCGACACCCTCCGCACGTTCTCGGACACAGGCCGCGCAGCAGACGTGACAGTGCCACAAGTATACAAGGCAGAAGGTATCAAAATTAAGAACTGCCACTGTCTGGCTGCTTCCTTCCTCCCAGGTTAAGAGATAAAATCCACTTTTGTCCAGACACTTATATAAAGCTTTACACTATGAGCCAAGTCAAGGACACCCAGGTATCACTGCCACCGTTGACCACACTTCTATCTGCAAGTCCCTAGTAAACCACTCTTCATGCAATTCTAGATCTGTGTACCTCTTTGCATGGCTTCGCAGCATCTTGTAGTTGCATCTCGTACATTGGGTCTAGGTTTTTCAGATCTAAAGCGACAACACAATATTGTCAACTGCAAATTCTCTGTCTCTAGTATAGTAGTTATTTCTATAATTATAATCTATGTGGTTGTTTCTTCAGGGCATGGCACAGCCATTGCAAACATGATCTCACAGCACCGGAGTAGTCTGCACTGGGCCTGCACAGAATGAGCCTGTCAACAGCCAATCATGAATTGAAGAGGAGCTCATGAGGCCCTAACCCTCTCTGCTTAACTATTATTAACATCTGACAAATCTGGGTAAGGGACAGTCATTGCCTTCTGCTGTATAACAAGTGATGGACCCTCCAGGTTCTAGTGAATACTTCCAAATCCATGTTCACAAAGACCATCCTGGTTAAAAGCAGTGAGTTACGAATCAGTGGCATAACTGTGGGAAAGGGACATGGTACGGAAGCAGTCTTGTAGTACCTCTATCATTAGGGACTTAAGGAAAGTGGGGATGAGGATTATGAAAGAAAGTAATTAGCTTGATGTTTTGGATAGCCACTGTTCTCTGCTGTACATCACTATCCATGTTGGTAGCATAATTTATTGCTATGGATAACCATTTGGTACCTGGGTGATGAGTCTAGTAGGGATCACTAAGAAAACGATGAAGTGACATAGGATTTAGAAGCCAGGAAGTCAATTTCCACCTAATACTTATCACCTAAGGAATAAATATCTAGCTCTATGGGCAACTAGGGTTACCTCAGTAACATCAAACTCTGCAGAACCACAGACTAGAAATACCCATGAAAATGTGAAAACAAAAGTCTTCCCAGCCAAATATTAGGAGTTTTCAGTTAAATGATTCATTGATTTCTCATTGGCCTGACAGATAAGCAGCTGGAGCCAGAAAGTCCGTCAGGTATGTAAAACCACAATTTAAAATCTGTGGATCTAGAGATCTAAGATGGCAGAGTGGGTGGAGGAGTTCGTTGCTAAGGCTGATTATTGAGTTTGAGTCATGAGACCCACGTGGTACAAGGAAAGAGTAGCTGAAAGTTGGCTTTTGACTTCCATATGAGTCCATCTGTACACACACACACACACACACACACACACACACCTAATATATAGATATGAAAATGGACTATTCTTGATGATAAATTACTATATATTTCTTCCTTCAAACTCCAGAGGCCCAGGCCCACAGTCAAGTTGATGGCAATATGGAACTTTGTGGTCTTCATAACAAGGCCATCCAGGGCTTTCAGAAAAGGCAAATGACACACTCTGCTTCTCCAGAAGTGGGACTGGGCACCTGTAGCACAGGTGTTCCCATGCTATGTTCCACCAGCCTTAGCAACCCAGCCCTGCCACACTAATGTCCTGTGTGAATGAACTAAATAACCAGTAGGATTCTGTCTCTGGGAGTCACAGACTCCTGTGTCAGTAGACACAAGTGGAGGCCTGCTTGAACCCACTTGTGGGTTTGAGAAAGCAAGGATTCCCCAAGCCTGGCAGTGTGGCCACCGTAAAAGATGGTGTGTGTCAAGGCTATTCCAGTTTTTCAGTCTCAGGGACCCTGGGTTCTGTGTTTACCTCTGATACTGTACTATGAGAGGAATCCTACCTGTGGAACAGTCATCCCTGACTCATGCCTTAGTTACCTTCTGTTATTCAAGGGTTCATTCTTGCATGTTTGTCAGAATTGTCCCTTCCTACACTATGTTCTGCCCATCTGAGCTGTGTGGTCTTTGCCTGTTTAGCAGGTACATTCAAGCTGTGGGAAAGGGATATGTGGGTGTATAAATTGATTATATGACTGGTCCATAGTATGGTTAAGGGAAAGGTTTTTATTATAGATACAAGAGAAAGAGGGGGAGGGAGGGAGAAAGGGAGGAAGGGAGAGAAATGGAAGGAGAGAGGGAGAGGGGAGATAGACAGATAGACAGACAGACAGACAGAGAGAACAGCCAGAGGCATCTAGAAGAATCCAGAGCATAGAGAGAAAGAAGTAGACTAAACATAGCTAGTAGACTGAACCTGGCCAGGTCTGCATATGACAGAGGGGACAATAGCAGAGGGCAGAGAATACAGAAATCAAAGTGAGAGAAGCATGAATAGAGAATAGAGAAAACACAGCAAGAATAACAGGCTTATAGGGAGAATGAGTACCTGGAAGAAGAAAAGTCCATGAGTTGGAGGGAGTTTAGAATAAGGGATGATGTGAAGAGGGCTAGGAGGCTAGCATGGACTTTGAGCTGTGTAACAAGTACTTGTGGTATTGAGGGAGCCTGGAGGCCAGCATGAACTTTGATATGCGGATAGGCGCCACAAGTAGCCCATATCTTTAACTCATACCTTCTGCCAGAGTTGAGGGAAATGACTCTTTTGGCAGATGAAATCCAGTTTCACAAGTTTCTGAGGAACTCTGGCTTTTATCAAAATGTTAGAAATTCTCCTATAGTCCAGGTTGAGCTAATTTCTGAATATTTGGACTGCCTTTCAGAGTTGGGGAATTGGAGTTTCTTTTGGACCTGGAAGTAGGGATGCAGCTTTGTAGTTCTTAGGTTATTAGGAACTTAGAGAAAGTGGCAATGAGGATTGTGAAGGAAAGTAACTGTCCTGGAAGACTATAGCCATTCTTGTCCACACTACATTTCTATCTATGGAAGTAACATAATTTAGTGCTATGGCTACCATTGGTACCTTAGTGGTGAGTGTAGTAGCAAGGGTCACTAAGATAAGGAGGGAATGACATATGGTTCAAAAGCTGAGAAGTCATTCTCTACCACCCTAATCCTTATATTCTGTGGAATGATACCTACTTCATTTCATCCACAGCTACAAATGTGTCACTCATGTCCACTGAGCATGCCGACCCTCAGACCTACAACCCAGAGAACTACAAATGTGTCACTCATGTCCACTGAGCATGCCAACCCTCAGACCTACAACCCTGAGAACTACTAATGTGTCACTCATGTCCACTGAGCATGCCAGCCTTGAGACAAATGAAACGCTATGTCTCAGAAAACCAAATGGGTGCATCCCAGTCCTGAGTTCACACAAGAAACCCACAGAGGTGTGTCATGATGGCTTCTGAGAGACAGGGGTGCTTAGGGTTATAAGTTATATAACTCCAGATATCTTTCATGCCTCAACTTCATCATCTGCTAGAAGTAAATACATTCACTAATATCTGCCTCCTACAAATGTCATGGTCCTTGATATGACTCTGGAATTTGCTTCAAGGAAGTTGTCCCAGAAAAAAGAGAAGGAATTAGAGGTGGATTCTGCCTGTGAGTCACATAGCCATCTGGTATCACCTAGAAGTCCTGGTAGGCTGGGTCCCTATGTGTGCTATCAGCTGTCTGGGGTCCTGTTTCCCAACCAGACACACATTATGATGAGCAGACAAGGAAAATGTGGTTTTGCTGGATCTAAGGTCACAATACCACAAGAAGCAGCACAGGAATGGGTCTCATGGTTGACACACTAGTAGCCTAAGAAGTTTTCTTACATTACTTAAAAAAAGAAATATTTGGGCAGATCTAAGATATTTGTGAAGGTAGCCTTGTGTCTCAGCACCAATTGCAGCCATGGCATGGAAGCTTGTGTTCAGACCAATCCCAGCTTTGCATCTAAAGACTGCCTAAAGCACCTGTCACAGCAGTCCCTCTTCTAGGCCTCTATGGAAACTACTTCTCCTCTGTCTAGGTAAAAATGCTTTCAGGTTATCTAGAGCTTGAGGTCAGCAGCACCAGGTATTTTTCAAACAACCCTGGATGCGCATGCCTACAGAAGCCAGGGCAATCAGCTGGCCTCTTCTTGTAGTTTTGTCTAGAAGATCCTAGAGTATTCCAGACTGCTAATCTTGGCATGCAGGTAATTTGGCTGTCTGATCATCAGTGATTTGCTCAAGGTAGCCAGGACATCAAGGCAGAATCCAGCATTGTCTACGTAGGGAGTCAGGTTGCCTCATCTCTAGTGTCTTTGCTTGTTCGAAGGAAAATAGACATCAACAGAAATGTAAAGACTTTATATTTAACATTACTAGTGATCTCTCAGTAGATGTCAACAATGCTTTTGTAGTGATTCACCATGTGCCCAGGGTCACAGAGAGATGTGGGGTTTCCCTTATCTATGTCATGTCTACTGAGGCCTTGCTCTCTTATTTACCTGTTGGAGGGGCTTACTTTCCATCCCTGGTCAGTATTTACTCTAAGTTTATGCCTAGCCCATGGAATTGTTGCTTCTTGGGAAATTTCTTCCTAATCAAGTAGCTTCTGTGGAACCATAGGAGATGAGAGGTGTCCAGATGGGTCCTCAAAATCATCAGGTCTGGGAATGATTAAGGGGCATCCAACTCATAGTCAGGATGCCTCATAGAAGGAGACTAAAAAGGCACCCTAGGAATAGGAAGGGATTCTGAGTTAAGCATCTTACATAGCTGTAAACACTACATATGTCTGGCATCATGGACCCATATATTCAATGGTCCTTAGCTCCTCTCCTCCACATATCTTCTGCTTAGGAACTATAAATAAGCATTGGAAGAACTCCAGCACAGCTAGGGGATTAACCCATGCCTGTGTAAGGTCAGGCTAATAGGCAGGGTAGGAGGAAGTGGATGAAAATTATACAGCCCCATTGTAGGTCTAAAATGGCTGCCTAAACAAGTCACAGGTCAGGAAGCAGACAATTCGAGACTGGAACAACAGAATATACCTTTGTGCATATTGTCCTGAAGCTTGTAGAGGTTGGCTGTAATGGCTAAGCTTGGTAGTCAACTAGAATGCATCAGGAATCACCTAAAACCCAGGCAGCTAGCTAGACTTATGAAGGATTTTCTTGACTGACTTATTGGAGAAGAGAAAACCCACCCTAAATCTGGGCCACACCATCTGGTAGCATCCCATACCAAAGGACATAGAAGAAGGACGCATTGGTTTTTCGCCTCTTTGCCCTCAATCTCAGTGGCAAGTTAGTCTATACTGTTGCTGAGACACTCATTTGAACACAATTGAAACTATTATGAATACCAACAGAGTCTGGAGACTAGCTGCTCTAGAAACCCACCCAGATTCTGGCACCAGATTGCTACGACAAAATACCATGACAAAAGCACTTAAAGAGGACTTTATTTTGGGTCACACTTTCAAGATGCAGTCCATTATGGAGAGACATGATGATGGAAGGAGCTCAAGGCAGCTGATCATATCGAATCCATAGTCAGGAAGAAATATTTGATGGAAGCTTATTGTCGGTTTACTTTATCCTCTTATTTAGTTTAAGATCCCCCAAACCATGGAATTGTGCTCCCCACAGTTAAGGTGAATCTTAACACATCAGTTCACTTAAATTAGGCAATCCCTGTGGAGTTGGAGTGATAAATGTCCCTGTAGTCTAGGACGTTTGAATAGTGGTCCCCACTTGGTGGTGCAGTATCAGGTGTGGCCTTGATGGAGAAAGAACTTCACTGGGGTTGGGCTTCCAGAGTAAAAAGCCTCAACTGCTTCTACTACAAACTCTTTGCATCACGCATGAGGTTGAAAATGTGAGTTGTAGATCAGGATATGGAGACCCAGGGAACTGATACAGGCTGGGGTCCCTAGAGCTAGTCTGTCCTCTGGGCACACTAGGAACAGCCTGCACCCCCATAACTCCATACAGCTGCTGATACTGTGA